>NC_081222.1:1212500-1247500 GCF_902713425.1 Acipenser ruthenus
ATGCTTTACCATGCTTCCACTGTGCGTTATTACACTGTGCTGTGCTGTTGCTGTGGGAAACTTTTCTATGGGACAGGGTACCCTTGGCCACGTAGTCACAGGGATGCGTTCTCTGAATATGTAATGCTTTATCTTAGTAATATCCTATTGTGTGTGTGCGTGCGTGCGTGCGTGCGTGCGTGCGTGCGTGTTTACCATCAATCTCTATAGGTTGTTATCAGGCAAACTAAACTAATGTCCTTTTTTACCGAGTAGTCAACTGGCCACAGTTCCCTAACCTCTGCAATACTCAATCTGTTCCAGTCATGACTATAAAACTCATCACTGGTACGTTTACAAATACAGAAATAACCCCAGATACACTCAATACAATAACCTTGTTTACCCACCAGCTCTGGCCAAAGGTTTTGCATCACCTCGCAGAATGAACTCATTTTGCTTCATAAAGTCGAATGAAAACCTGCTGAATAATGTTACGTTAACATATTGAATTACACACCGCTTTCTAGTTTTCCATATAGTTAATGAAAAACGAGAAAAATGTACAATTTGATATATTTTGAAATCTACCATGAAATACTGTACTGCTATTATGGCTTCCGATAGACTTTTGCGATATCATTCTGAGTTTGTGAATTGAGGTTTATCTGAGAGATTTAATCCAGAGACGCAGTCCCCACGCGAGTTTCTGGGTCAATGCTATTTATATAAGGCAGGTTTCCGTTTCCATTGCTGTCCCTGCTCCTTTTGTCCTTGTGCAGTCTAACTAGGGCAGCAGTGTGGAGCAGCGGTCAGGGCTCTGGACTCTTGACCGGAGGGTCGTGGGTTCAATCGAGGGAGGGAGGGGGATTCTGTTTAATATAGAGGGGGGAAGGGGGTACTGTTTGATATAGAGGGGAAGGGAGGGATTCTGTTTACTGTATTAATATAGAGGGAGGAGGGATACTGTTAGTATTAAGAAAAATTCTTTGTCTGTATATTTGAGTTGGTTATGCCATGTATGTGCTTTGGCAACACAATTATTTTTATTGTCATGCCAATAAAGCCAATTTGAATTGAATTGAATTGAATTGATATCTTGTAACAATTGTAAGTCGCTCTGGATAAGGGCGTCTGCTAAGAAATAAAATACACACATTTCCGTAACTTTGAAAGAAAAGTCTGAGGTGCGGCCCTGGATTCCTCACCTTGTTGATGGTCCAGTTTGCTTACATCCCCCTCATTTCTAGAAGCTAATATAGTGTGTGAGCGGCGAAGAGGAACACACGCTGTCCTCCGAAGCGTGTGACGTCAGCCGACCGCTTCTTTTCACGCTGCAGGCTCACCGTGCAGCCGCCTCAGAGCTACAGCGTCGGAGGACAACGCAGCTCTGGGCAGCTTACAGGCAAGCCCGGCCGGACCACAGGGGTCGCTGGTGCGCGGTGACCCGAGGACACCCTGGCCCAGTTATTTCATAGCAGCCCTTATCTTAACCAATGCATTGGCTGTTTCACTTCACTGTGAAACCCGCTCTGTTTCCTTCATCGCTGGTGACTTTTAAAAAACACAGACTCGTAAGTTTATGTCTGCAGAGGCCAAAAGGCTGGTTTCAAACTGACACCGTTACACAGAATCTAAACGGCAAATACATTGTGCAAGTCTGTCTCCCGCTCGCTGTATATTCACAATGCAGTGAGCTGAACCGGGTCCGCTCCCTGCAGATCGAGTACCGCAGGGATCGGTTTGGTCAGTCAGTGACGGGAAGACGGCGTCCTTGACCAGTGAAGCAGCACGCGTTTCCCGGCTGTCTCTCACCGGCTCCGGTATCCGATGAGCGCTCCTGCGTTTATTTATAGGTGCCGCGGGCGTCCGGTTCAAAGCCCGGTCACAGGCTGTTGTTACGAGATCGCCTTTGCGCAGATCACATTCTCAAATCTATCGGCAGTCTCTGTTTGCTGCATCGATTGGGAACAGCAGAAGAACTGCCAAGCTTTGATACAGTTTGTGGAGAAATATACAAAACCAGCTAATTGTCTTTTTAAAGCACTCCAGTATATTGTATATACTGCTCATTACCCATCAGCCTCTGTGTTATAGTCATTATGAATGATTCTCTTTGAGATTACTCAAATACTCTGTGTTTGAAAGCAGTTTCATTTGATACAGGGCTTATCGCCAGATGGTGCCTGTCTGAGCTTAATAATACCATATTATTATTATTTGTTTATTTATTATTATTATTATTTGTTTATTTAGCAGACGCCTTTATCCAAGGCGATTTAGAGACTAGGGTGTGTGAACTATGCATCAGCTGCAGAGTCACTTACAACTACGTCTCACCCGAAAGACGGAGCACAAGGAGGTGAAGTGACTTGCTCAGGATCACACAATGAGTCAGTGGCTGAGGTGGGATTTGAACCGGGGACCTCCTGGTTACAAGCCTGTTTCTTTAACCACTGGACCACACAGCCTACCATACAGATCTGGAAGCGGTTTGCTGCTTAAGTTGAAATCTCTGGAACTGTCTGTCTTTGCCCGAATGATACTGAAGACAGACCGCCGTTATTACAGTGATGATTAGATATTATGATGGTCATAGCTAGTATTGTGGGAGAGTTTGACAGCAAAACGCGTAGGTGATTCACACGGCTGTGGATGAACGTAATGCTGCTTCTAACGCCCAGTCGCTGTCAGAGGCAAAAGCATAATTTATCCCCTGAAATGCCTCGTTGAAATCTCGCGATCCTGAGATAACGAATCTCTCCTGATCTCGAAATAACATACAGTATCCTCCACTTACACCCTACAGAGTCATTTCCGGCAGCCGTTCATATCGGACGCCTCGTTACTGAGCGATGACCCCTGCCCTGTACCTCGGAGATTTAATCCCTGCAACGCAGTGTCGGGTTTATTAACAGTTTGAAACTTCATTGTAAATAACATGTCTGCAGATGATGTGCGCTTGCTAAAGTATGTTTGCAACTCAGTCAGTTAGCAAACAATGCAATATAGGCTGTTTACCTACCCCCACATGTCTTTAATGGGCCACCGTAGATTTGTCTGTATGTAAATAGTGTTTGTAATACCTTTTCATCCATCCATCAATCAATCAATCAATCAATCGATCTTTGTTTTATATAGCGCCTTTCAGCGAGGTGAAATGCATAATACATGACATATGGATTCCCATCCCAGTTGACGTAATCCGAGGAGGTCACGCTGTGCTTTACTGTGTGTGAATTAGACACACGCTCCCTCCACAGTGACTCTGCAGTAATTGTATATACCTAGATACTGAACACAAGTTGCATGACGCCTCGATATTATTTTTTGGTTTAATTACCGCCCCCACACACACACACAAAATCAGAAAGTAAAAAAAAAGTCTAAGAAATGTATTTTGTGTCTTCCAAAAACAACTAAAAAGCAGTTGAATGAATCGACAGCTAATCCTTTTCAGTGACATTTTGTCCAAAGCCGTCCTTGAACGAGTGGCATTAAAGAAAGGTCGGGCGGATCGATGTGCTTCAAATAGCGACGGTTTGGTTTGCAGAGGAGAGAGCAGATCATTGGGAGCGTTCAGCTAAGAGACGTCCCTTTATATCAGGACGGAACTCTGTGCTGGACTGAGTCTTCAAGAAAATGATCAGCCATTTCCACCCTGTATTATTATTATTATTAATAATAATAATAATAATAATAATAATAATAATAATAATAATAATAATAATAATAATAATAATCTTTCTCTTACAGTAATGGAAGCTAACATAATAAAGCCGAGGGGACACGGAGCAGCTTTGTGGTTTGGGACTTGGTTTCAGGAGACTAGGTTTCAGTGCCAGTGCACGACACACCGGGGGAGACTTGAGGGTTTGATACAGCAACCTCAAACTAGGTCTCCCGGAACCAGGTTTCAAGCCGCTGTTCCTCAAAAAGTGTCTCCCTGTTCCCTCGGCTTTAGAGTTCCAAACATAGAATTCAAAATCTGCATATGCCCTCGTCGAGTAAACAAGACGGGTAAAGAACATACAAGATCTTCAGGATAACAACACGAGGGTCGTGTTTGCATAGCAATGGGTTTGCCTGCAGGACTTGAAAGCCCTGTGTGGCATTAGTGACACCTGCTGGTCATACAAACCATTACATTGCAATTGTGTAGGACTGACGCGATTAACTCAGATAAGAACGTAAGACCATAAGAAAGTTTCCAAACGAGAGGAGGCCATTCAGCCCATCTTGCTCGTTTGGTTGTTAGTAGCTTATTGATCCCAGAATCTCATCAAGCAGCTTCTTGAAGGATCCCAGGGTGTCAGCTTCAACAACATTACTGGGGAGTTGGTTCCAGACCCTCACAATTCTCTGTGTAAAAAAGTGCCTTGCTAGGGCTGGAGAGAGAGAGAGAGAGAGAGAGAGAGAGAGAGAGAGAGAGAGAGAGAGAGAGAGAGAGAGAGAGAGGGAGAGAGAGAGAGAGAGAGAGAGAGAGAAATTGTTGTAATGTTAGTCCGGCCTGCTTGCTGAAAAAGCAAAATTGAATTGCATTTTTTTTTTTTTTAAATTACAAAAGTTGTGTTTTTGTACACTTGCAGCGCCCTCTGCTGTCCAGAGTAACACAAATGAAATCGTCTTTTATTTGAAAACATTCTCAGTCTGCTGCTTCCAGCGCCCTCTAGTGTCGTGGGCAAGAAGGTGCATGAAATTTTCTGTTGCTAATTGACAATACAATCGTCTCGTCTGAAAATTACACATACGTCAATTCCTTCTGCGTCATAATAATAATAATAATAATAATAATAATAATAATAATAATAATAATAATAATAATAATAATAATAATAATAATAATCAGTTGCTTGGCTTTTAATGCAGCTATCAAATGTTTACCGGCGGTTCCTCATCCTTGGTAGTTAAACGCGTTCATCGTGTGTATGTTACTGTTTATATAAAACTCAGCTCAGACCTGTAATACACTTTCAATTCTCCAAGGCTAGTCCCGTCTGGAGCGCCGCAGTCTTTTTTTCAGACATCTTCTTGGCGCGGTTCATTGCCAGCGTGGTGACTGCATAGGAGGACAGGATGGCTATGGAGCTTCCCACGAAATGGGAGGACGCGCCCCTCCCCGTGGTCACTTTCACGGCTCTCCTGTGGAAGTCTGTCGCTGACGAGGCCGGCGGTGAAGACGCGACGTGCTCCATTCGCGCAGCTCCTCCGCGCATCCGCTGGACGAATGTGGGAAATTGAAAACTTTACGCGCGGGGTCCTCAAATCTCTGCAATGCAAGCGATCCCAGTCCAGGCTCTCTCGTTGCGTTTTAGTATGGTCCCGTAACTCAGCAATTAATGATCCTTTTAAATTCTGTTTAGCACCCGGTGAGAATTTATTTATGTATTTATTTATTTATTTTTACAGTTGAATTAACCGCAGTTTCTGGAATATGACGTTTCTCTTTTCTCTATCTCCGTCTCTCTCTTTTCTCTCCTCTGTGAACACCCCCGGCTCTTCCCGTTTATATCCGCTACCTGAGACCCGGCACACACGTCACTATTAAATTGGTTTAGAGGTTTTTCGACGCGTGCAAATAATCTCTCTGATCCTCGCTGTCAAAGGTCTTTAGATGAAGGTTATTCGATTACAGACGAGACCCAAATACAATGTTAGTTAGTATCTTACATAGCATTCATAATACTGGATCGCATCAATATCAGGGTCTAGTGCTGTATATTATAAAGACATTTCAGAGGGCTGGATCGCATCAATGTCAGGGTCTAGCGCTGTATATTATAAAGACATTTCAGAGGGCTGGATCTCATCAATATCAGGGTCTAGTGCTGTATATTATAAAGACATTTCAGAGGGCTGGATCGCATCAATATCAGGGTCTAGCGCTGTATATTATAAAGACATTTCAGAGGGCTGGATCGCATCAATATCAGGGTCTAGTGCTGTATATTATAAAGACATTTCAGAGGGCTGGATCGCATCAATATCAGGGTCTAGTGCTGTATATTATAAAGACATTTCAGAGGGCTGGATCGCATCAATATCAGGGTCTAGTGCTGTATATTATAAAGACATTTCAGAGGGCTGGATCGCATCAATATCAGGGTCTAGCGCTGTATATTATAAAGACATTTCAGAGGGCTGGATCGCATTGGAAACACTTGCAATATGCAGCACAAACTTTTGTGCAAACGGACTGTCCCTCACATGACGTAGTGTGCAAAATCTGCAGCTCCCTGTTGCAAGCCGGTTTCAGTCACGATGAGCAAGACAGTCTTTTAGACAATTTTGATAACGGTTCACAAACCACAAAATAAATGATTTTTTTTTAATTAGAAGTGTGCCACCTTTATATATATATAAATTAAATTAAAAAAAATAGTAATTTGTATTTTTTACTGTCAGACATTTTACTGTTGATCGTTACAATGGGGGGTAATTAAATATGTTAACGTCACATTATTCAGCGGGTTTCATTCCACGCAACATGAGTTCACTCTACAGGAGGGTGCAACGCTTTTGGTCTCAGCTGTACAGTTACACTTAGACAAATACAGCACAGCCGCTTCTCTCCGTATAGACTCGGTTTCCTGTGAATAGAGACCGATACCAGAGGCGACCAGAAGAGGGCGCAGTGATGCTTTCTATTGCACAGCTTCTGCTAACATACTGTAACGCTGCTTGATTGGATAATACACACACGCCTGCATTACAGTACCGTTTAACCTTCAACCGGGGAATGCAAATCGCTATTGAAAGAAATGAGGAATGTTTTAATGCATCATAGATCTGGCTAGGGAGTCGCTGCTGTGCATCTCTAGAGAGATTTACCGTGAGATCTTTCAATCTGGGACTGAGAGCTGTCCTAAAAAAAAAAAACATGATGAAAATGAAATGCCTCAGTCTCCGTGCCTCAAGTCTGCCCTGGATTGGAGGGAGCACCCTTTCTCTTAGGGGGGTGAGGGACGGAGGGAGGGAGCAGTTCAGTCTCCGTGCCTCAAGCCTGCCCTGCACTGGAGGGAGCACCCTTTCTCTTAGGGGGGTGAGGGACGGAGGGAGCAGTTCAGTCTCCGTGCCTCAAGCCTGCCCTGGACTGGAGGGAGCCCCCTTTCTCTTAGGGGGGTGAGGGAGGGAGGGAGCAGTTCAGTCTCCGTGCATCAAGCCTGCCCTGGACTGGAGGGAGCACCCTTTCTCTTAGGAGAGTGAGGGAGGGAGGGAGCAGTTCAGTCTCCCTGCCTCAAGCCTGCCCTGCACTGGAGGGAGCACCCTTTCTCTTAGGGGGGTGAGGGAGCAGTTCAGTCTCCATGCCTCAAGCCTGCCCTGGACTGGAGTGAGCCCCCTTTCTCTTAGGGGGGTGAGGGAGGGAGGGAGCAGTTCAGTCTCCCTGCCTCAAGCCTGCCCTGCACTGGAGGGAGCACCCTTTCTCTTAGGGGGGTGAGGGAGGGAGGGTGCAGTTCAGTCTCCATGCCTCAAGCCTGCCCTGCACTGGAGGGAGCCCCCTTTCTCTTAAAACTGTGCAGTAGTTTAGCGACACAGCCTGTAGGTAATTTCAGACAAATCTGATTTCGCTGTAGAGCTCTTTAGGTTAAAGACCAGCGCGTTAGCCCCACAGCACCCTGGAGACCTGCAGCGTCCACAGTGCACATGTTGCTAATGCATGCTCAGCCAGCTGATGTCCTGAGCGCACTGTATTAGAAAGGATGCAAAAAGCTCTATTGATTTTATTTTGCAGAGTGGAGTTATGCTCTGCTGCTGATGCTAAAGAGCTTTGTAGACTGCGGTGGATTTAATGCACCCTGATCTGCTCTGTCTAATAGCCTTTGAACTGAACGGCCTCATCTGGTTTGTAAACAATACCAGACCATGCATTAAACACTACAGCTGTGGATGAAGAATGATAGCACTGAAACATCATTCAAAAAATCGATATATGAACCTAATGTTATTTACCACCATGTTATCAAAAGAAACTACAAAATGATATCGCAAAAGTCTACCGGAAGCCATACTAGGAGCTCAGTAGTATTTCATGTTTGATTTTGAAATGTCATATTTTTCAATGTTTGTCCGTTTTTTGTTAAGTATCTGGAAAACTACAAAGTGGTGTGGAATTCAGTATGTTAACGTAACATTATTCAGCAGGTTTCATTCCACTTTATAAAGCAGAATTAATTAATTAATTCTATAGGGTGATGCAAAACTATTGTCCATAGCTGTACACACACACACTCACACTCACTCTCTCTCACACACACACACACACACGCACACACACACACACACACACATCACACTCACTCTCTCTCTCTCACACACACACACACACTCACACTCACTCTCTCTCACACACACACACGCACACTCACTCTCTCTCTCACACACACACACGCACACTCACTCTCTCTCTCACACACACACACACACACACACACACACACACACATATATAGGTCTGAAATAATAAAAAAGTTTTGGGATATATGCAAAAGGTTTAAATTAAAAATAAATCAGGACATATATATTGTTTGCAGTGTAGTATTGTGTAGAATGATTTTATTGAGTCTGGTTTACTTCGCTCTGTCTTTGTTATTAGTGCTGCACTGTTAAGATATACCTGTGCAAACAGAGATCAGACTAAACTAAACTAATCCAAACCAGACCAGACCAGACCAGACGAAATCAAACCACACCAAACCAAACCACACTACACTACACTGCACTGCACTACACTACACTACACTACACTACACAACACAACACAACACAACACAACACAACACTACACAACACTACACTACACAACACAACACAACACAACACTACACAACACTACACTACACTACACTACACAACACAACACAACACTACACAACACTACACTACACAACACTACACTACACAACACAACACTACACAACACTGCACAACACTACACTACACTGCACTGCACTGCACTGCACTACACTACACCCCACTATTCCCCCCCCCCCCCCCCCCCCCCCCACTCTCTTCTTGGCCCCCCTGGTTGGAAATTGTAATTTCCAATATATATCCCAGCCTGGCTGTCTACAACACTAAAACCTGCTTGTAACATTCCTGTCTGAAGCACGTCGACCTTTCAATAATAAATAAAGCCCATTAATATTGCATCCAAGCTCATTTCAAGAACCAGATGTGTCTCAAAAAATGGGACTGCCTTCATAAGAACATAAGAAAGTTTACAAACGAGAGGAGGCCCCATTCGGCCCATCTTGCTTGTTTGGTTGTTAGTAGCTTATTGATCCCAGAATCTCATCAAGCAGCTTCTTGAAGGATCCCAGGGTGTCAGCTTCAACAACATTACTGGGGAGTTGGTTCCAGACCCTCACAATTCCCTGTGTAAAAAAGTGCCTCCTATTTTCTGTTCTGAATGCCCCTTTATCTAATCTCCATTTGTGACCCCTGGTCCTTGTTTCTTTTTTCAGGTCGAGAAAGTCCCCTGGGTCGACATTGTCAATACGATTATATAAAAAGTGTCTCCCTGTTCCCTCGGCTTATTACAAACAGAGTGTAGAGCAATTTATTTCAATATGTTTTCACAGTTGTTTTTTTAAACTGCTCCACACATCCAGTGTTACACACAAATGCTTGTTCTATGTGACACAAAGGCGATGCAGTTGATATTAAGATCTCTCTGTAATTCAGAACTTCAGCGCTGGGGGCGCTGGTGAGCACACACCAGGCTACAATTATCAAAAACAACTTCTTTTTTTTCTTGATAAATGTGCAGCATCTGACTCCAGACTTGAGACACCCCGAGTGCCTGCCAGCCTGTTCAATTGTCCAGGGTTACAACGAGTCAGAAGCCAGTACAGCTCTTTAACACGGGATGCGAAAGCAGCGATCTGCACAGGGAACCTGCTGTGTGAAGTCGTGCTGCACACACAGTGCTGGCGGGTATATTCAGCACCGGCTTTATTCAGAGATGCATCTGGGATGTTTGCCTGCAGAGTTATGTGAACTAATGCATTCTCTCTGAGCTTTAGAGACATCATTCTTTCTGTTTCCAATGAAACCTGCTGAATACTGTGATGTTAACATATTGAATCACACACCGCTTTGTAGTTTTCCAGATCCTTAACGAAAAAAACGGACATTGCACAAATATGAAATCTAACATGAAATACGACTGTACTGCTGTTATGGCTTCCGGTAGACTTTTTTTGTAGTTTATTTGATTACATGATGTTAAATAAAATATCTAAATTATGTTGATTATGGTAAAAGCATATTTTAAAATATCAGTGTTAAGCCACTGTTCTGCTGCTGGTAAGTCCTCAGAATATTGTATGGGAGTATTTGCACAAAGCAATGGACAGAAAAATAGCGACCTCGTTCTTCAAAACAAGCCCAAAACAAGCGCAACCCGTGTTAGAGTATGGGCGTTCCAACCCGCGACTCTCCAATTATTATAAGCGGACTCGGCAACTCTGGTTCTAACCCCACGAGGGTACAACATCTCGCGGACTGCACCAAGACCACTCGTGTCAAGAGGTGGGCGGTGTCCCCCTGCCTTTTTGCTCGCTCCCTATTGGCTCCCCCGGCTGAGAGTCTCTATCCCGATAGGTCGACAGGGTGGCTCCCGGAGCTACAAAGAACCTGCCTGGTAACAGTTTGATTTTTTATTTATTTTTTTAACAAAAATGTTGTGTTTTTTTTTTTTTTTTTGCATGCGAGTGCGCGCGTGTAGATGTTGTATAGACGGTTGTTCGGTGACCACAGTTTAAAACGAGAAGCAATTGGCTATAAATTAGTATTTATGATTATTAATACTAATTTATAGCCTATAGCTGTGTAGTCCAGTGGTTAAAGAAAAGGGCTTGTAACCAGGAGGTCCCCGGTTCAAATCCCACCTCAGCCACTGACTCATTGTGTGACCCTGAGCAAGTCACTGAACCTCCTTGTGCTCCGTCTTTCGGGTGAGACGTAGTTGTAAGTGACTCTGCAGCTGATGCATAGTTCACACACCCTAGTCTCTGTAAGTCGCCTTGGATAAAGGCGTCTGCTGAATAATGAAATATGAACCCATTTTTTTAATTATCAAACTGTCAGATCAGCTCAATGCTGTAGAGCGCACCAATATTTCATTATGTAACGCGTGTTAAAGGTTATACAGCAGGGAAAGCGTCGAGAGTGTTTGCCCCAGGACCTGCTAACCAGTCCAATCTAACCCTAACCCTTCACATCAGAGATCAATCATATCGATTGATTGATTGATTGATTGTTTTCTTTCTCGCTCAGAACCGATAACCAACATGTGCTGAAATATCTGAAAAAAACAAAGTGTATTTAGCTTTAGAAAAATTTGAAAATAAAAGCCATGCCGACACATTATCCGTGTCCTGTAACGAAATAGTCTATTACTGTTCCATAATATTATAACACAGCGCCCCCCCCCCCCCCCCCTGCACAGGACAGCGCGCAGGCGCAGTCGCCGCTTCCACTGCCAAAGAGACTCCCCGTTACAGCGTTAATTTGACTGCACATCCGGGGGACCGGCAGGGGTTAAAAGTGTGACATCGCTTTTGTCTTCAAGTCGATCAAGTAAGGGGGAGGGGCGAAGGGACAGGATCGGGGGGTCAGTGATACAGAGAGAGAGAGAGAGAGAGAGAGAGAGAGAGAGAGAGAGAGAGAGGGGAGAGAGAGAGAGAGAGAGAGAGAGAGAGAGAGAGAGAGAGAGAGAGAGACATATTTTAGTGCCACATACTCAGTGCCTTAGATTCTCTTATTAGCGGACAGAGAGGATTGCTGCAGCGGAGAAAGCATTTTCGATTCAGCAGCACCTTGTTGATATAATAACTATACATATAAAGTATGATATATAATATAAGATAATATAAGAATGTGCACGTTTGACTTAATTGCGAGGGTTTGTTTTTGCAGATGTGAACACAGACGCGGATGTGCCGGGGTGTCCGTATTTTGTGGCTGTAGCTGCAGGTCATGTACGCGTATATCTCCGCAGTAGGTATATTACACGTATTTGCCGGTAGGTGTTTTTGTATGTAAACAGTCAGTTGCAAGATACAGCAAAGCGGCTTTGTGGATATCGTTTTAACAACAGGCATCTGCGTGTGGTGCCGCCCACAACGCGAATTCGGGTCAGTTCGCCAAAGACACCCCCACTTAACGTGTTCAATTCACGCAGGGCCGCCACGGTGCACAGATAGCATTCGTGTGTGTTTATAGGAATTGAATAAACGAATCTGGACGCACAATGATAACGAGAACCTGCACCCCAGAGGAAAACAAAACACAGTAAATGTTTGGAGCGCAGAAACGATTGGGAAGCGGATATGGATTCTGTATCACGCGTCCTCAGTAGAGTTTCTCGTTAGTTTCACTTATTCAGGATTTGAAGAATATTGTATATATTTTTTTTATTATTATCTGAAACTCTGATTTGTTTTGTGGTGTTTTTCCGGGTTTTTTTTTGGACTCGCTTGTACGTTTTGTTTTGTTCTGTTTTTGTGTGTTTACACTCCGTTTGCTTGGAGTTCTGCTTCCCTCACCCCGGCCCGGATTTTTTTTGGCAAATGTGCTGTATGTCGCAGAATTAACGGGGTTACTTTGGGATAGTGCCAAGTTCACGACTGGACTTGGAGACAGCCGACAACGAATCAAGCGGCCCCGGCCGGCACCATGGACGACTCCGGTATCATTCGTCGGAGAAGGCTTCAGGTACAGTCTATAGATATTTACTTTACAAACAAGCCTCTGATTACAGTGTTGTGATGCGCAGTGCTGCTGAGGGAATCAGCACCTCGGACAGCTGGTTTTACGCAATCAGCACCTCGGACAGCAGTCACCACGCCAGCCACGATGTAAACTCGGAGCGGTTTCGTTATAACATCGGGGAGTTCCGTGTCACGCGTGCGTAAAGCTACGCGGCGGCTCATCACACCAACCCCGGTGTAAATTAAGACATTGTAAACTTTGTTACTTGAAATGACACACGTTGTGATTCGTGCTCGGTCTGTGTTTGCAGCTGGGTGACGTGGACTCCCAATAAGTGCGTGAAGGATTTTCTTAATCACAGAGAAACGTTTGTCATTGCATTTACAAGCTTTTTTTGGTATTATTATTTAACTTGATATAAATGAATCACTTCTGTGCATATTTTTCAGCCAGTCTTTCATTACGATGATGTTCTGGTCACTACATCAATGAAAACCTGGTTTTGTTTTTTGGAATGGAGAAAATCCTCTTTCCTCTGACAAAGCATATTTTAAAATCCAAAGAAAAATGTGTGCCGGAAATAAGACTTTTTAAAACGGATGTGACGCAGCAGTCCCTTCGATCAAACTTGTGTAAATTCGGGGTGAAGTTTGCTGGAGCATTTTATTTTGAAAATTAGTACTTTAAGTTAAACCTTGAGTGACAGGTGACCAAAAAACAACCATTTGCCAAAACATCTTTAGAATAGTAGACTTTCTACCCCTGCAGTAAAGCAGGAACACTAAAGCACTGACAGTAATGCACGTTGCTGAGACAATGCAGTCCTGTGAAGAGCCTCCATGTGTCTGTAACTCCGAGGCTCCACAGCAAGCGAGAAACAATTTGAAAGGTTACCTTAAGGATGCGGAAGAGTTTCTATTTCCTGGAGTAGGGACCGTGGTTGCAGCTGTAATGTGCTTATGGTCCAGCAGGGGGAGGGGAATAAGACTAAAACAGAATTCAGGTTAAGGGTTCCAGTAGAGAATGCTTCAATCGAATACAGAAGTGATGCATTGTGGGGGCACAAATCAAACTACATCCATAACTTAAAAGATCCTCGTGTAAAACATACAGGAAAGTCAAGCAGACAAACGTTTCATTCGTCATCAGTGTCATTTTCAAAAGTAATTCTCTGAAGGTCTGCACTCAGAACCGGGCGGTTGCGAAGGTGCAATGCGGGCTTGTCATTTCCGGTTACAGCCGCTGAGGCATGAAGCATTCAAAGGGTTGTCTAACCCCTTATGTAATAAACAGCGCTACCCCCCGATGTGATAAACGACCCATCTGTGCCCGTTCTGGCTTTATTTCTTATGTCTGAGTCTGTCTGAGTATTCATCATTCATCCTGCTTTACTGGCGATGATGAGTCACTGCACCCTGGTTTATTGAAGGGTTTGTGCCAGTGAAGGTGATGTCACTTCTGGTAACCCACTGCCAGGCTTAACAGACTGCCGTGATGTCACTGTCTGACATTTAGTCAACTAGCTCATCCCTTACCAAAATAAATCCCAATTGCAATCCATTAATAATCCCCAATGAAGCCAGATCCGAGCCTCGAGGAGATCACAGCTCTACCACAAGGAGTTTGGGACAGGCAGTTCACTCTGTGGTACCGATACACTGTCTGGCCCCTTTAAAAGGAACTGTTCCTGATACGGGTTTGGGAGGGAGCAGTTCAGTCTCCATGCCTCAAGCCTGCCCTGGACTGGAGGGAGCACCCTTTCTCTTAGGGGGGTGAGGGAGGGAGCAGTTCAGTCTCTGTGCCTCAAGCATGCCCTGGACTGGAGGGAGCACCCTTTCTCTTAGGGGGGTGAGGGAGGGAGGGAGCAGTTCAGTCTCCATGCCTCAAGCCTGCCCTGGACTGGAGGGAGCACCCTTTCTCTTAGGGGGGTGAGGGAGGGAGGGAGCAGTTCAGTCTCCATGCCTCCAGCCTGCCCTGGACTGGAGTGAGCAACTTTCTTTTAGGGGGTGAGGGAGGGAGGGAGCAGTTCAGTCTCCATGCCTCAAGCCTGCCCTGGACTGGAGGGAGCACCCTTTCTCTTAGGGGGGTGAGGGAGGGAGCAACAAAACCTACCCAATCCCTCCCTGAAAAGACAATAGCCAGTGTGGATGACAGAGCTGTCCGCAGAGGGTAGGATGAGAAAGCAGACTAAGAGACCAGCCCTGTGTTAAACCCAATTACACTGAAAGCCTCAGAGAAGACATCAATACAGGAATATCAGGAAATAACTACAAAAAAAAAACAACACATCTCCAAGTAAGAAGCCTCTAATCTGAGTTTAATCAAATCTATCAATGCCTACTGTTGAAGGGGCAGACCCGCTTCAAGGACCCCTTTTAAAGTATTAGTGGGTATGAATTGTAACTGATCCTCTTGCTCCCAGCAGTCGCTTTGATGTGGGCAGTGGAGCGTCCATGGAAAGATGGGCTGGCTCGGTCTAATCATTTCTCAAAGGATTCCTGAGCTGACTGCTCTGAGGAGACGAGGACCCACGTGCAGCTTATTAACCATTCGAATGTAAAACTGCCTCTTCCCTGGCCAAAGAAGACGTTGAGATTTAATGAGCAACGTTTCGACTAGAAGTCGTTCTCATTGACTGAGTTGTAAAGACTTGAAAAGGGTGCAGTGGCCTCGTTTATATTATTATTAGACCAAAAGGAGAGCCTGCTGTTAATAGTTTTTAAATTTATTTTATTATTTATTTTATCGCCTTATCCAGGGCGACTTACAATTGTTACAAGATATCACGTTATTTTTACATACAATTCCCCATTTATACAGTTGGGTTTTTACTGGAGCAATCTAGGTAAAGTACCTTCCTCAAGGGTACAGCAGCAGTGTCCCCCACCTGGGATTGAACCCACAACCCTCCGGTCAAGAGTCCAGAGCCCTCACCACTACTCCACACTGCTGCCCCTTAAATGCATTGGGGGGGGGGGGGAAGGAAGCTGCCACCAAGATGTAATAAATCAGATTCTTTTTTTTCATTGTCTTCACAGAAGGACCTGCCCTTGCCGAGGAAAAGCAGCAGGTGAGTGATAATGTTTTGGGTTTCATCTTGGCTGTGTGGGGTGATGTGCACTGAACTGTATCACATGCAAACCACATAGAGGACTGGAAACGGTCTCTCCTTGATAGGCTGTGTGGTCCAGTGGTTAAAGAAACGGGCTTGTAATCAGGAGGTTCAAATCACAACTCAGCCACTGACTCATTGTGTGACCCTGAGCAAGTCACTTCACCTCCTTGTGCTCCGTCTTTCGGGTGAGACGTAGTTGTAAGTGACTGCAGCTGATGCATAGTTCACACACCCTAGTCTCTGTAAGTCGCCTTGGATAAAGGCGTCTGCTAAATTAACAAATAATAATAATAATAATAAAATAATAATAATAATTAGAGCTGTCATCTCGTGCAGTGTGGACGAGAGGATCGCAGAACGAAGCTGAGCCGCTCAAACTGTGTGAAATGATATCTCTTATACAAAAAAAAAAAAACAGACACGCCACGCATTAACTTATTATAAATCACACGGTTTTCTAGACTTCTGAGCTCATCCGGTTCCAAGCAGCTGATTGATGTCAGAACTTTGTCGGGTCTTGAAGGATCCGTTTCCATACCCTCGTCACTCGCAGTCTCAACAGAACCCACGACTTAATTGCACACCTCGTAAAAAACAAGGGAGAGGTTAAAACAACAACAAAGTGAAGCTGCAGTGTGCTGAACGAGGTCCTGTCCTTGCTAGAGCTGCTAAGCACCAATCAGCAAGGCCAGCACCTCCTGCAGCATGCAGCCTTTGCTCTTAACAGCACAGCACAGGGCTCGCTGGCTGCTGTCCTTGGTGCTGATCTTGACTTGCTCGGTTCACCTCCCGAGCTCCCTGTCTCATTTATTACAGCCCCCCAGGGTCGTGTTGTTTGTCGTCCCTCGCTGATTCTCTCTCCTGTCAGTGGGGTTCAGAAGCACCCAGCAGCTAGCATTGCGCAGCGAGTGCGTTTTGAAAGCTTTGACCGAAGCGGGCCCCCCTGTTAGAGGATTGGGGAAAGCTTCCCGTGGTCTGGCGACTCGTTGGGGTTTAGCTTTCACATTGCCGTCCTGTTGAAGCCAATTTACTGGACTTGAATAAACCATTTTTGTGCTGCTTGAAAGTGTCTTCCGGTCACCTCGTTACAAAAAGGATATTGCTGCTCTGGAAAGAGTGCAAAGAAGAGCGACCAGAATTATCCCGGGTTTAAAAGGCATGTCGTATGCAGACAGGCTAAAAGAATTGAATCTGTTCAGTCTTGAACAAAGAAGACTACGCGGCGATCTGATTCAAACATTCAGAATCCTAAAAGGTATTGACAATGTCGACCCAGGGGACTTTTTCGACCTGAAAAAAGAAACAAGGACCAGGGGTCACAAATGGAGATTAGATAAAGGGGCATTCAGAACAGAAGATAGGAGGCACTTTTTTACACAGAGAATTGTGAGGGTATGGAACCAACTCCCCAGTAATGTTGTTGAAGCTGACACCCTGGGATCCTTCAAGAAGCTGCTTGATGAGATTCTGGGATCAATAAGCTACTAACAACCAAATGAGCAAGATGGGCTGAATGGCCTCCTCTCGTTTGTAAACTTTCTTATGTTCTTATGTTCTTATGTTCTTATGTTCTTGTGTTCTTGTGTTCTTGTGCTCTTGTGTTCTTGTGCTCTTGTGTTCTTGTGTTCTTGTGTTCTTGTGTTCTCATGTTCTCGTCCTCTCGTGTTCCTGTGTTCTCGTGTTCTCGTGTTCTCGTGCTCTCGTGCTCTCGTGTTCTCGTGTTCTCCAATCAGCATCAGTTACCTAACTGGGGCGTGGCCACGTCTGTGATTGCTGGCAGGGATGGATTTAACCCCATCCCTGCCGTTACATTCCCACACACACACTATTTACAGCAGCCAGGCTTCTGCCCTGCCACGCACGTGCTGATTAGAGAGATTTGATTTGACCTCCGAGGGACCAGAGACTCTGAGATGGAGCTTCTGTTCTTGTATCCACGTGTCTCGAATCCCATGTGCAATTTTTCTCATTATTCCTAATTTGCATTTATTTCTTAACACGAGTGCCACCTTCAAACAATATTATTATTTGTTTATTTAGCAGACGCCTTTATCCAAGGTGACTTACAGAGACTAGGGTGTGTGAACTATGCATCAGCTGCAGAGTCACTTACAACTATGTCTCACCCGAAAGACGGAGCACAAGGAGGTGAAGTGACTTGCTCAGGGTCACACAGTGAGTCAGTGGCTGAGGTGGGATTTGAACCGGGGACCTCCTGGTTACAAGCCCTTTTCTTTAACCACTGGACCACACATATTGTTACATGTTCGTCAGATTTCTTTACGACTTTCTGAAGTTTTTGTTTGAAGGTGATGCTCACGGGGAAGCAGCTTCCACAGCAAGCGTGTTGTTTTACATCTGTCTCTTGCAGCCCCGGTTCCCCTGGCATAGACCTCGACCGCTTCACTCTTCATGCAATATGATGACAATGCGTTCAGCAGCATGCCCGTCTCCGTGCTTCAGTGTAGTCAGTGACATCAGGGATTGTGCTGAGTCACAGCAATAGCATAAACTGCCGCACCGCTTGGTAATACATTTGAAACCCGGAAAACATTTGCCAGCTCGGTATAAATTCTGTAGGCACAGCTAAAGACATGCACATGTGTTTTATTACACGTAGCTCGGTGGTGCGGTGGTTAGAGAAAGGGGCTCGACACCAGGAGGTTCAAGTCCCGGCTCAGACACTGACTCCCTGTGTGTGTGCAACCCTGAGCAAGTCACTGAACCTCCTTGTGCTCCGTCCTTCGGATGAGACGTCAAACAAACGAGCTCCTATTGGAAGTGACTCTGCAGCAGCAGCAGCAGTTGTTGATGATGTAGAGTTCACCCCCCAGTCTCTGGAAGTCGCTTTGGATAAAAGTGTCTGCTAAATGACTTATTAATACTAACATTTTGACTATGACTAATTAGCAATAATGATAAAATAATAATAATATAATATATGCACTGACAAATGCATGATTAAGAAGCAAAGAAATGGACCCTCTAAACACAAGTGAAGTGACTGTGTGCTGGTAATGTAATAGGTAACTGTGTGCTGGTAATGTAATAGATAACTGTGAGACTCTAATCAGGGCGGAGATTCAACTATCAATGCATGTTTAATTGAGGCTGGCAAAATAAAAGCCGTGGGGACCAACACAAAATGAATTGTTTTATTATAAAGGTGCTTTAGCCCGGACCTTTTCCTTTTTCGGTTTGATTGAGTGAGAGAAAAAGAGTCTGCTACGCCGTGTTCTTACACCCCAGCCCCTGGGCCTCAGCGGCGCACAGACAGCAGAGTCGGAAAAGGTAATGGAAGGGTTAAGTCCGTCTCAGCTGCAGCAGGAGAGAGAGAGAGAGAGAGAGAGACTTTCAACCCCAGTGCTTCAAGCAGCTCTCTCTCCTTTCACATCATCTACTGCCTTTCCATCCCGCCCTCCCTCCCTCCCTCCACCCCCCCTCCCTCCCTCCCTCCCTCCCTCCCCCCCCCCCTCCCTCCCCCCCTCCCTGCATACCCTTGAGACCAGCCGAGTGTTGCTGTGCGTGTGGCTGAAGCAGAGAGACGTTTCACCCCTCCCCTCTCTCTCTCTCTCCTCTCATCTCCTCTCTCCTCTTTCTCCTCTCTCTCGTCTCTCCTCTTTCTCTTTTGCTAACCTCCCTTTATTGAGCGTACGCACACACACACACACACGCTCGCTCGCTCGCTCACAGCCATGACAATGTCATCTCCAGAGGACCATGACTGAATCTTTCTGGGCAGCCCTGTCCAGTTGCTCTGCTCCTAGATTTTTAGACAGCAACATGTTCCGACGCACCAAAAGGTAACCTTGAAAGCCTGCTAATATTATTCATATTATTATTAGTTGTATCGTTATCTTTTTATGTATTCCATATTTTTTTTTGATTTTGCAATGGTGCTGTTTTCTCCTGGTTTCATTGTACATATGTGTGTGTGTATCATATAGATAAGGAGATAGATAGATAGATTTATATATGTGTATTTATATATATATAGAAATGATATTTAATGGCTGTGATGTTTTTGTGGGTATGTTATCTCAATGCATATTGATGACGTTCTTTACTGTGTATACTTTTAACATTGAAAGGCCAGTTTTGTGACGTTTCTGTTTGAAGCGATCTGTTGTCCAGTCTGGTTTTTTTGTTCATGCGAATGAGAGATTTCTGGAGCGAGACGTTTTCTATACTGTGCAGTGTTTTTATGACGTGTTGTTTCAGGCATATATGCGTGTGTTTTGGTTTGCAGAGAGCATGTGCGTGCGTGCGTGTCTCTGTGTGTGTGTGTGTGTGTGTGTGTGTGTGTGTGTGTGTTAATTGGGTAATGGGTTAAGAAAAATAGTCAATATTGAAGGACTTTTAATGCAGCGATATTGAACTAATCTCATTGTGGTGAATCTGTTCTCCATGGTGAATCTGCACAAGGACCGGATGTTTGGATGTTTCAGACTCAGAAAGGGTTGTCTGGATCGCTATGCCAGAGATGACACAAGACTCTTGCAATACGCAGGCTAATGCAGCTAAAACATATTGATTTTGCTGGACAGTCTGAGGCTAAGGTTTGAACGAGGTGCCAAGCATTAGTCAGCAGCTGTGACGCTCTTGAAACGGACCCGCTCCCACTGTGTTCTGTCTGCTTGGTGCTGAGTATATCGGAATGTGTGAACATTCTTGAAATGGGTTCCGTAGCAAAACACTCAATGCTGATTGGTTAAACATAGGAAGAAGGCTCTGAAGAGGGCGGGGGCAGTTTCTCTCTGCAGGCGACCATGAAAGTGCAAGACTATCTGAAAGCAAGGTCTGCAAACAGAGAAATCCCTTCACCTAGTGTAGTACCTGATAATAAAAAAATACATATGAACATAATTTAGATGTTTTATTTCACATCGTGTAATCAAAGAAACTACAAAATAGCATTGCGAAAAAAAAAATTCTACCAGCGCTGTATGTAAATGCACAACATTTATTTATTTGATTTATTAATTCATTATTTCTGTATTAATTTATGGAAACCCTTTCCATCATCGCTATACTGCTTCACAATCACCTCGCAGCAATGCTAGTTTCACTGTCACATGACTGCAGTGTGGGATGATTGAGCCATTAAAAACGGTCCATAAATCCATCTAGTGACTGCTGGCCTTCCCCTGGGTGTGTTAGCTGGGGGGGGGCGTGCTCCAGAAAGAGAAATGGAGGCTCTTATACTCTCTGAACAGCCTCCCTCTGTGCTGGTGGAGCAGAGAAAGAGAGAGAGGCTCTTATACTCTCTGAACAGCCTCCCTCTGCTCTGTGCTGGTGGAGCAGAGAAAGAGAAAGAGAGGCTCTTATACTCTCTGAACAACCTCCCTCTGCTGTGTGCTGGTGGAGCAGAGAAAGAGAAAGGGAGGCTCTTATACTCTCTGAACAGCCTCCCTCTGCTCTGCGCTGGTGGAGCAGAGAAAGAGAAAGAGAGGCTCTTATACTCTCTGAACAGCCTCCCTCTGCTCTGTGCTGGTGGAGCAGAGAAAGAGAAAGAGAAAGGGAGGCTCTTATACTCTCTGAGCAGCCTCCCTCTGCTGAATAAATAACGGAGAAGGAAGGACAGAGTTATGTATCACTTTGCAGTGTGTGCACCGGCTGTGATTATGAGCGTTGGGAGACTCTGAAGCCCGTTAGTGAGGGCAGTCCTGAGCCAGCTGCCCTGCGGCCCTCCCCCTGAGAGATCTCAGGCTGTCATACTCGGCACTAATGCATTTCCTGTCAATATTTAAACACCGTCTTCTCTTCTTTCATTTCATTTAACATTTTAAGATTTCAATTCAATATTATTATTATTATTATTATTATTATTATTATTATTATTATTATTATTATTATTATTATTATTATTAATAGCGCGTTGTTGTGTTCTGTGGCATTGCAAAGCTTTCATTCGGAATCTTGTTTCATGGTTTCATTTCAGATTTGAATATTTGAATGCTGAAGTGCGTATTTGAATATTGTGATGACAAACCTTTGGTCATAGCTGTGTGTGTCGTCACACTTATATCTTGGTATCTTGAGACCACCAGAAGGGTTTTTAAATTGCTCTCATACCACAGCATACAGCTATACATTACCATCTCTATCCTGTACTGTACTGTGATTGTCATCGACCCTATAGACACATAGACTCAGAAATGTCTTCATCTAGACAATGTGGGGAAGCTACAAAAAAGGCCAACAAGATGCTCGGATATATTGTGAGAAGTGTTGAATTTAAATCAAGGGAAGTAATGTTAAAACTTTACAATGCATTAGTAAGACCTCACCTAGAATATTGTGTTCAGTTCTGGTCACCTCGTTACAAAAAGGATATTGCTGCTCTAGAAAGAGTGCACAGAAGAGCAACCAGAATTATCCCGGGTTTAAAAGGCATGTTGTATGCAGACAGGCTAAAAGAATTGAATCTATTCAGTCTTGAACAAAGAAGACTACGCGGCGATCTGATTCAAGCAATCAAAATCCTAAAAGGTACAGACAATGTCGACCCAGGGGACTTTTTCGACCTGAAAAAAGAAACAAGGACCAGGGGTCACAAGTGGAGATTAGATAAAGGGGCATTCAGAACAGAAAATAGGAAGCACTTTTTTTTACACAGAGAATTGTGAGGGTCTGGAACCAACTCCCCAGTAATGTTGTTGAAGCTGACACCCTGGGATCCTTCAAGAAGCTGCTTGATGAGATTCTGGGATCAATAAGCTACTAACAACCAAACGAGCAAGATGGGCCAAATGGCCTCCTCTCGTTTGTAAACTTTCTTATGTTCTTCTATGGATAGCGCTAATGTTGTTTTTTCAGCTATGGCAACGGGGGGTTGGGTGTTTCTGACATAACTGATTTTTCAGCTTGGCTGTCTATTCGTCCATTGACCAGCTCATCAAAAGACACTCTCAGTAACAAAACGACACCACCTGTTCCACTGTAAAGCGAATTCGATTCCGGCTGTGGGTTTGTTTTGTGTGCTGTGTCTGTGTGTGGTTGATCTCTGATGTTTTCTCCAATGGTGCGTATTGTGGTGAATGAAAAAGACATGCAAATTAGGGACATCTGGCGGCCTTGTCATTGTCTGTGCACGAGATTGATTATTTCTCTGATTTCCTGTAAAGAGAAACACTAAAAGCAACTATTTAATAACAAGCATTTGGACTACAAGTCTTTCTCGAGGGCTTTAATACATTGCAATATTTATAGATTTGAATGCATGTGTTGATCCCAGCTGTAGGAAGCATTGCAATGGATAATAAGACATGGAGATGGGAGCCACAGAAACACTTGATTATTATTTATTTCTTAGCTGACGCCCTTATCCAGGGCGACTTACAATTGTTACAAGATATCACATTATTTTTACATACAATTACCCATTTATACAGTTGGGTTTTTACTGGAGCAATCTAGGTAAAATACCTTGCTCAAGGGTACAGCAGCAGTGTCCCCCCACCTGGGATTGAACCCACGACCCTCCGGTCAAGAGTCCAGAGCCCTAACCACTACTCCACACTGCTGCTCCACATGCTTGGTGGCTTTTTGGTGTCTTGTTACTTTGTTACATTATTAGCTTGCTAAAATCACATTGTGTGAAAGCAATCTTAATCAAATCTAATTTCTCACACAATCATGGTGTTGGTGTGATAATGGATGCGCATGGAAATGAGCTGGATTTTAACACGACTGACGTCAAGACAAACTGTGCGGCTAAAAATAGCGTTTTTAATTCACTTTCTCCAATTAAAAAAATATCAAAAAAAAAAAAAATAAAAATGTGATATATATTTACAGCTCTGGCCAAAAATTTTGCATCGCCTAGAATTTTAGGATTGGGACATAATTAAAAACAAAACAAAACAAAAACATATGAAAATAATTTTGATATTTTATTTCACATCATGTCATCAAAGAAACTACAAAATGACATTGTGAAAAAGTCTTCCGGAAGCCGTGATAGCAGTCCAGTCGTATTTCATGTTAGATTTCGTCATATTTTTTTCATTGTCAGTTTTTCGTTAACTATATGGGAAACTACAAAGCGGTGTGTAATTCAATATGTTTTTTTTTTTAATTATTTGTATTCATTTTCCAATTTCTTCCAATTTTGGAATGTCAAATTGTTATTCAACCTGGCTCAGCACTGCAACCCCTGAACTGACTCAAGACGAGCACTCGCGTCCTCCGAAACGAATGCCAACGTCATTTTTTTTCACTCTGCAAGCCCGCCGTGCAGCCATCTCCTTAATGTCCAGCGTCGGAGAACCAGGCAGTTCTGACTTGCATACAGGCAGGCCTGCAGGTGCTCAGCCAGTTGGCAGTATTTGAAGGCAGTATTTAGAATTTTAAAGCATTTAAAGACAGCGTTGTTACCTTTTAAGACAATATGATAGCATTTTCTGAAAGCTATCTCTTTGCCCTTTTGACTTTTATTCTTGTGTTTTTCTGCTCTTGTTTTTGCACAGTTGTCGAACCAGCAATCGTAAGAGCCTCATTCTGACAAGCACCTCCCCCACGCTGCCCCGCCCACACTCCCCTCTGCCAGGGCATATCGGTAAGTACCTTGGACTGGGCTGTGCTGTGATCAGGGTGTGCTGTATATTATAAAGACATTTCAGAGGGCTGGATCGCATCAATATCAGGGTCTAGTGCTGTATATTATAAAGATATTTCAGAGGGCTGGATCGCATCAATATCAGGGTCTAGTGCTGTATATTATAAAGACATTTCAGAGGGCTGGATCGCATCAATATCAGGGTCTAGTGCTGTGTATTATAAAGACATTTCGGAGGGCTGGATTGCATCAATATCAGGGTCTAGTGCTATATATTATAAAGACATTTTGGAGGGCTGGATTGCATCAATATCAGGCTCTAGTGCTATATATTATAAAGACATTTCAGAGGGCTGGATCGCATCAATATCAGGGTCTAGTGCTATATATTATAAAGACATTTCAGAGGGCTGGATCGCATCAATATCAGGGTCTAGTGCTGTATATTATAAAGACATTTCGGAGGGCTGGATCGCATCAATATCAGGGTCTAGTGCTGTATATTATAAAGACATTTCAGAGGGCTGGATCGCATCAATATCAGGGTCTAGCGCTGTATATTATAAAGACATTTCAGAGGGCTGGATCGCATCAATATCAGGGTCTAGTGCTGTATATTATAAAGACATTTCAGAGGGCTGGATTGCATCAATATCAGGGTCTAGTGCTGTATATTATAAAGACATTTCAGAGGGCTGGATTGCATCAATATCAGGATCTGGTGCTATATATTATAAATACATTTCAGAGGGCTGGATCGCTTCAATATCAGGGTCTAGTTACTGTATATAGCGCTCCTCATGTCATCCCAGTGTGCTTCACAGTGAATGAACAAACCTCTTAAGAGCTTGTGGTTCTAATCGAATCCAGCCATATCAAACTGCACTCAGACAAGCACGCCTTCATCTGAGGCTCAGTCTAGGTCCTGCTGTTGTCAGTTAAATAAACTCCATAGCAACTAAAAGCCCGGCCGGATTTTCGAGCGGCTATGTGGCGGTTCTAAGTGGGTAACATGAAAACAGATCAATGAGAGAGTGGAGACAGATTGATGCCACAAAGTGCCGTGCGGAATTAACCACTTACCTGCGATGCCAGATTGAACGAAGTGCTTTCATTTGAGTTTTTTTTTGCTCTTTTGAAGTGTGACCGAAGCTATCAAGAATGACGATGGTACCCCTAAAAGAATGTGTCTCAAATGATTTGAACAAACGGATACAGGACCCCCAAATCTGTGGAAACGCTCCGGATTGAAATCTTGTTTGTGGAAGACGTCATTTTATTCAGTTTATTTCATGTAAGTGATTACGCCATTCCGTTTTCAGCCGCACTCAGTTTTCTCTGTTTCCTGTCTTGCAGGAAGCAGCCCGTTGGACAGCCCCCGAAACTTCTCTCCCAGCACCCCAGCCCACTTCTCCTTTGCCTCCTCGAGAAGGTAACAATTCAGAGTTTAAAACAAGCTCCTGTAAAGGAAACCAGTTTGGTGTTTGCAGATGAGTGCGTGCAATAACATTTGACATGTTAGCGAGTTTCCATTCATTCATTCCTATATTCAAAACACATACAGCTTCCTTATTTATCCTCAGACACAGCAATGAATAGCAGGCTCGGGGGTGCGGTGGTTAGACGAAGGGGCTTGATACCAGGAGGTTCAAATCCCGGCTCAGCCACCGACTCACTGTGTGTGTGTGTGTGTGTGTGTGTGTGTGTGTGACCCTGAGCAAGTCACTGAACCTCCTTGTGCTCCGTCCTTCGGATGAGATGTCAAACAAACGAGCTCCTATTGGAAGTGACTCTGCAGCAGCAGCAGCAGTTGTTGATGAGGCATACCTCACCCCCTAATCTCTGTAAATCGCTTTGGATAAGATTCAGGATCTGCTGGTCTGTGTTAACGCTGTATTGCTGTCTCTCTCTCTCTCTCTCTCTCTCTCTCTCTCTCTCTCTCTCTCTCTCTCTCTCTCTCAGGGCGGATGGGCGACGCTGGTCTCTGTGTTAACGCTGTCTCTCTCTCTCTCTCAGGGCGGGTGGGGGACGCTGGTCTCTGTGTTAACGCTGTCTCTCTCTCTCTCTCTCTCAGGGCGGATGGGCGACGCTGGTCTCTGGCTTCTTTACCTTCATCGGGTTATGGAACCAACACCCCCAGCTCCACTGTATCGGTGAGTCCCCTGTATGCTGTCCAGGTGTCTCCCCTCCGTCTACTGTGCATCGGCCGGCATAAATAACGTTTCCTTCCTGTCCTTCGTCCCTCCCGTTCTCTCCAGTCCTCTTCCTCGTCCCAGGAGCGTCTCCACCAGCTTCCCTTCCAGCCCACGATGGACGAGCTGCACTTCCTGTCGAAGCACTTTGGCAGCACGGAGAGCATCACCGATGACGACGGGGGTCGAAGGTCGCCAGCCATGCGCCCTCGCTCTCGCAGCCTCAGGTATTACCACTGAATTCAGTTCTGTATTAGCACTCTATTCAATTCTGTATTAGCACAGAATTCAATTCTGTATTAAGACTCTATTCAATTCTGTATTACCACTGAGTTCAGTTCTGTATTAGCACTCTATTCAGTTCTGTATTAAGACTCTATTCAATTCTGTATTGGCTCTGTTGATCAGCAGTATGTTTCTGTACCATTCCTTATATTTTAATCAGTGATTTCTATGGCGTTTGAAAAGCTGCACTGATCACAGATTCCTGTTAATCACTGCTTTTTACTCCAGGGTGCAATTTACAGCATTTGTTTTTTTTGGTGTTACCAGTGCAGTGAGAAACAACTCAGCCAGTTAAAGGAATACTCTCCTACCAACTCGCTGTTCAGTGTCACTCTCTTCTGTTTCTTCTGAGAGAGTTCACTGCCATCAATAGTAACTATGTCAGCAAAAATACTTCAAAAATACTTCTGTAACGCTGCTTTGCTGTAGAGAGATAGGAAGCAGCAGCGTAACCTTCCTATCTGCCTTCATCTCTATACCTGTATACAGCTGTGCAGTGTTACCTCTATACAGCTGTGCAGCGTAACCTTCCTATCTGCCTTCATCTCTATACCTCTATACAGCTGTGCAGCGAACCTTCCTATCTGCCTTCATCTCTATACCTCTATACAGCTGTGCAGCGTAACCTTCCTATCTGCCTTCATCTCTATACCTCTATACAGCTGTGCAGTGTTACCTCTATACAGCTGTGCAGTGTTACCTCCATACAGCTGTGCAGTGTTACCTCTATACAGCTGTGCAGTGTTACCTCTATACAGCTGTGCAGTGTTACCTCTATGCAGCTGTGCAGTGTTACCTCTATACAGCTGTGCAGTGTTACCTCTATACAGCTGTGCAGTGTTACCTCTATACAGCTGTGCAGTGTTACCTCCATACAGCTGTGCAGTGTTACCTCTATACAGCTGTGCAGTGTTACCTCTATACAGCTGTGCAGTGTTACCTCTATACAGCTGTGCAGTGTTACCTCTATACAGCTGTGCAGTGTTACCTCCATACAGCTGTGCAGTGTTACCTCTATACAGCTGTGCAGTGTTACCTCCATACAGCTGTGCAGTGTTACCTCTATACAGCTGTGCAGTGTTACCTCTATACAGCTGTGCAGTGTTACCTCTATACAGCTGTGCAGTGTTACCTCTATACAGCTGTGCAGTGTTACCTCAATACATCTGTGCAGTGTTACCTCAATACATCTGTGCAGTGTTACCTCTATACAGCTGTGCAGTGTTACCTCTATTCCTCTATACAGCTCTGCAGTGTTGAGTTCTCTTTCCTATAGACCTCTATACAGCTCTGCAGGGTTGAGTGGAGATCTCTTTCCTATAGACCTCTATGCAGCTCTGCAGTGTTGAGATCTCTTTCCTCCAGACCTCTGTACAGCTCTGCAGTGTTGAGTTCTCTTTCCTATAGACCTCTGTACAGCTCTGCAGTGTTGCGAGGGTCAGTCAGCTCGTGTCTTGTCTATTTCAGCCCAGGGCGATCTCCCTCCTGCTATGACAATGAGATAGTGATGATGAACCATGTGTACAAGGAGAGGTTCCCAAAGGTAGGTCTTCTTTAACCAGACTGCAGTCACTGGAACAGCACAGTGCTGTACTACCCATCCCCCACACTGAGACCTGCATGAACCTGTCTGCAGAGGGAGGGGAGGGCAGACACTGGAACAGCACAGTGCTGTACTACCCATCCCCCACACTGAGACCTGCATGAACCTGTCTGCAGAGGGAGGATTTGGTTCTAGAGTGTGTGGTTGTGTGGTTTGGTTCTAGAGTGTGTGGTTGTGTGGTTTGGTTCTAGAGTGTGTGGTTGTGTGGTTTGGTTCTAGAGTGTGTGGTTGTGTGGTTTGGTTCTAGAGTGTGTGGTTGTGTGGTTTGGTTCTAGAGTGTGTGGTTGTGTGGTTTGGTTCTAGAGTGTCTGGTTGTGTGGTTTCCTAGGCGACGGCTCAGATGGAGGAGCGGCTTGCAGAGTTCATCGCGCTCTTCTCCCCGGAGAGCGTCCTCCCCCTGGCCGATGGGGTCCTCAGCTTCATCCACCACCAGATCGCAGAGCTGGCCAGGGACTGCCTGGACAAATCGCACGAGGGCCTCATCACCACGGTATACTTCTTCGAGCTGCAGGAGAACCTGGAGAAAATGCTGCAGGATGTGAGTGTGAAAAAAAAACAACTGAGCTTTCAGCTCGTCCACCTCACAAAAACATGTCTTACATAAACCAATGCTAATGATCTGCCTCTCCCTCTCCCTCTCCCTCCCTCTCCCTCTCCCTCTCCCTCCCTCTCCCTCTGCTTCCCCCTCCCTCTCCCTCTCCCTCCCTCTCCTTCCCCCTCCCTCTCCCTCTCCCTCTCCCTCCCTCTCCCTCTGCTTCCCCCTCCCTCTCCCTCTCCCTCCCTCTCCTTCCCCCTCCCTCTCCCTCTCCCTCTCTCTCCTTCCCCCTCCCTCTCCCTCTCCCTCTCTCTCCCTCTCCCTCTCTCTCCTTCTCCCTCTCCTCTTCCTCTCCCTCTCTCTCTCTCCCTCCCTCCCTCTCCCTCTCCCTCTCCCTCTCCCTCTCCCTCTCCCTCTCCCTCTCCCTCTCTCTCTCCCTCTCCCTCTCTCTCCCTCTCCCTCCCTCTCCCTCTTCCTCCCCCTCCCTCTCCCTCTCCCTCCCCCTCCCTCTCCCTCCCTCTCTCTCTCTCTCCCTCTCCCTCTCCCTCTCTCCCTCCTGACAGGCCTATGAGCGCTCGGAGAGCTCGGAGGTCACCTTCGTCACCCAGCTGGTTAAGAAGCTCTTCATCATCATCTCCAGGCCAGCACGTCTCCTCGAGTGCCTGGTTTGTACTGACTCTCTGAGAGCGACTTCTCTTTCAATGAGAACGGACCTATTGCACAGTGCAACAAGGCAGAGACTGGCTCAGGCACTGGCTTAGTTTCTTCTAGTTTTTACCTGAGCAAATGTTAGTCTGTCCACTAACATTTTAAAACATTTTGTGTTCAGCTCTGTGGAGTTGGAGAAGTTGCCCTGCCATAGCTTTGAAAGAACAAACATGCATTATAAGTTCTGGCCAAAAGTTTTGCATCACCTAGAATTTTAGGATTGAGACATAAATAAAAAACATATGAACATAATTTAGATATTTAATTTCACATCATGTAATCAAAGAAACTACAAAATGATATTGTGAAAAAGTCTTCCTGGAAGCCATAATAGCAGTACAATAGTATTTCATGTTAGATTTCGAAATGTCACATTTTTCAATTTGTTGTCAGTAAGTGTATGGAAAACTATAATATAATGTAATTCAATATATTAACGTAACATTATGCAGCAGGTTTCATTCGACTTTATGAAGCAGAACGAGTTCATTCTATATAGAGGTTGATGCAAAACTAGCTGTACGATGATAACAGTGGTGTAAGCGATGTCCACACACACACTGACCGCTGGTCACTGCAGCCCGAGGCACATCAGCAGGATATTGACCAGTCCTAATGCACTGAGGAGCAGGTGCAAGAGCAGATAACATAATTAGAGACGGTAATCTCACATCGATTTCAGCTTCGAGGCTCCCCACTGACTGACAGCACAGGGAATAGGGCAGCAGTGTGGAGTAGTGGTGAGGGCTCTGGACTCTTGACCGGAGGGTCGTGGGTTCAATCCCAGGTGGGGGACACTGCTGCTGTATCCTTGAGCAAGGTACTTTACCTAGATTGCTCCAGTAAAAACCCAACTGTATATAATTGTATGTAAAAATAATGTGATATCTTGTAACAATTGTAAGTCGCCCTGGATAAGGGCGTCTGCTAAGAAATAATTAATAATGTGAGAAATACAACTCCTCTGGTGCCTTAGAATAAGGATGCTTTGTTAACTCTTTAATTAACTTCAATATCCCAGTTGAATGGACAATACTGGCCCCTGGGGAAAATCGAGAGCATAATGAGAAAGCTACTATGATTTATTATATTATCTAGAACGCGATTAGAACGGAATGTTTCTTAGAATTCTCGACGACCTCCTCGTGTTCCGCACTGCTAGATAATTATGCAAGAGCGAGGCAATGCGGACAGAGTTTTATAAGCCTCGGGAGACTGCTTCAGACTGCTCCTTCCAGCTCCGCCCCCTTCTCACAACCTGAGCGGTTGCCTTGGAGACCGGCTGGTGCTGAAGCAGTGAGGTCACCACCTCAGGGCTCCTCATTAAAGGTGCTAGCTCCCTGGGTTTGTTATGTGAATGTAGTGCATCGTCATGTTTGAAAAAGATAATACATGTTTTTCTGGTCACACTTTCCACAGAGTGTGTCTAATTCCTGTGTATTTACCGAGTAGTCACTGAATAAATGCATCTGGACTTACACATAATAGTGTGGAACAGTATTCAGTACAGTAAACCACAACGCGTGTCACATTATATTGTGTCCCCCTCTTTTGCCAGGAGTTTAACCCGGAGGAGTTTTATCACCTGTTGGAAGCAGCGGAGGACCACGCCAAAGAGGGACACCTGATGAAGACGGACATCCCACGATACATCGTCAGCCAGCTGGGACTGACTCGGGACCCTCTGGAGGGTGAGAGAGAAGTTTACTAGAGTGGACCGCTCTGGCCAAAAGTACCGCATCACCCTCTAGAGATCAGCTTCATTCGTTCCAATGAAACCTGCTGAATAATGTCACGTTAACATATTGCATTACACACCGCTTTGTAGTTTTACCAGATGCTTTAACTGACAAAAATTGAGAAATAGTGCTACTATTATAGAGGCAGCAGTGTGGAGTGGTGGTCAGGGCTCTGGACTCTTGACCGGAGGGTCGTGGGTTCAATCCCAGGTGGGGGACACTGCTGCTGTACCCTTGAGCAAGGTACTTTACCTAGATTGCTCCAGTAAAAACAAACTGTATAAATGGGTATGTAAAAATGAAGTGATATTTTGTAAGAATTGTAAGTCACCCTCGATAAAGGCGTCTGCTAATAAATAAATAATAATAATAATATTATGGCTCCCGGTATCATTTTGTAGTTTCTTTGACGTTAAATAGCAGATCAAAATTATGTTCATATAGTTTTTTTTTTAATGATGTCTCAATCCTAAAATTCCAGGTGCTGCAAAACTTTTGGCCCGAGTTGTAGGACGGTTGCAAAGCCAGCGACGAAAGCTGATGAACACGAACGCTGGGAATTTCATTCAGCCTGCCTGCTTTTGTGTTTTTCAGAAATGGTGAATCTTGAGAGCTACGACAGTGAGGGTCCCAACACCCCCGAGACAGACGACACCGTTGAGGTACGCAAACCTGTTTCAATCAGTCATAAAAACATGAGCAAAACGTTCCTTGACTCGCTCGCACGCCGTCACTGCGGACAGGGAACCTGAGCAGAAGTTAAAAACACAAAGCAGGAAGCCCTTTTTTTTAAGGAGACGGTTATGCATGCATGAAAATATCAGCCAATTAGCACTCGGGGTTTCATAACCTTTGCTAACGTGATAGGGCAGAGGCTGGACGTGAACCTGCATCTTAACCACGATGCAGAGAGATGTCTTCCTGTGCATGTGTCGTGCAGCTTCATTTATAGACCCTGGCTGCAAAATCCGCTTCTGTGATTTATAACCAGTTAATACAGTACGGAGTGTGGCGTGGGTGTCTTAGGATACGGATTTGAACCCAGCTCAGCAAGGGAGACAGGAATGCAGTGCTGGCCAGCTAGACGCTGCTCTGAGCTCCTGGCAGTGAGTGGCTTCCACATTGCCTGCAGTGTGAGGTTCATCCAGGGTTTGAACCCTGCTCTTTGGCTCTCCCACACGCTGGATTTAATAGCTGTTTTAAGACTGGAGTGAAATGAATAGAAACCCATTTCTAACCCTGTGCTATTTTTTGATCCCAGGGACAAGTAAAGACGATGAAACCGCCCAGCGAAGGCGACTTTCAGACTATTAAACTCATCAGCAACGGAGCGTATGGGTGAGTGGACTTCCTGCTTCGTTTCTGATCGCAAAGACCACCCAGAACCTACCGGTGTCACAGAATATATCTTCCCCCCACCCACCCACCCCCTGAATATTTGTTCCCCCAGGAACGAATATTCGACGATATTGGTTCCCCTTTCCGAATATTGGCACCCACTTATCAAAGTAATCTTTCTTTGCATATAAGTCTGTATCCCAGCACCTTCCACTAAAACCTTAATTTGAAGACCACTTTCACTGGCCCTAACCCAAACCCTTACCTTGTAGTACCCAGTCCCCTCTGATAGCTGGGTGTACAAATATATATATATATATATATAGCTTGTTCAAATGTTTTGCATCACCTAGAATTTTCAGACATCATAAAAAAAAAAAATCAACATCATTTAGATCTTTTATTTAACATCATGTAATCAAAAAAAAAAAACTACAAAATGATATCGCAAAAGTCTACCGGAAGCCATAATAGCAGTACAGTATTTCATGTTAGATTTCGAAATGTCACATTTTTCAATTGTCACTTTTTCTGTCAAGTATCTGGCCTGCAATTCAATATGTTAACATCATTCAGCAGGTTTCACTGGACTTCATGAAGCACAGTGAGTTCATTCTATAGGGGGGTGATGCAAAACTTTTGGCCAGAGCTGCATCGTAATTTGAGTATCTGTAACAAAATGTATGCTATAGTCCGATGTAATGTGTGCAGTGTGCATTGAGCTGCGTGCCAGGGAGCTGACAGCGCTGTGCTGTGCTGTGCTGTGCTGCAGCGCTGTTTATCTGGTCCGACACAACGACACCCGGCAGCGCTTTGCCATGAAGAAAATCAACAAGCAGAACCTGATCTTGAGGAACCAGGTCCAGCAGGCCTTCGTGGAGCGAGACATCCTGACCTTCGCGGAGAACCCCTTCGTGGTCAGCATGTTCTGCTCCTTCGAGACGCGGCGCCACCTCTGCATGGTCATGGAGTACGTGGAAGGTACGTGGGGTGGTGAGGGGGTGGACATGTGCTTCCAATGGGTGAACCTTTCTTCCAAATCCGTTCCCAAAGGGTTTTATCAGTACTGTTTGAGTCGTTGTGTCGCGGCTCTCCTCCTAGCCTCTGACGAGTTATTAACTCTGACTCCAGCGTGAGAGTTGGTTCTCGGCTGCAGAGCTTGCTTTTTTGTCTTTTGAACCCGTATGGTCAGACGCCACACTGGGCAGAGTTTCAAAGGTCATCCCTCATGTGGGGGATCATTCTGCAGAACAGACTTTCGTTGTGAAAGATAAAAATAACTGTCGGGTTTACAGCCTTGATCCGGCAGCACGGCTCTCAGAATGTTAATTGTTAATTGCCACTGAGTGGTACTCGATTGCAAAGGTGAGGGAAGGACAGTTTTTTTTTTAAAATCAGCCCATTATCGAATGCAGTGATTGAATACCTTTTAAAATGCTTCTTAATTGCCACTGAGTGGTACTCGATTGCAAAGGTGAGGGAAGGACAGTTGTTTTTTTTAAATCAGCCCATTATCGAATGCATTGATTGAATACCTTTTAAAATGCTTCTTAAAGGCAGTGACCCGGTCCGAGTGTTGGAGCGCCCTTAATGGCAACGCAGTGGATTTTGCGTTTGAAACTAACAGGGAATAAACCCCCATAGCACCCTGACACTGGGGGCTGCGTCGCTGAGATGGCCGGACTGTCCCTCTGTGCGTTTCCAGACTCCTATCCTGTCTTTCCCTGTTGCAGGAGGGGACTGCGCCACTCTGCTGAAGAGCATTGGTGCCCTGCCGGTGGAGATGTCCAGCCTCTACTTCGCTGAGACGGTGCTGGCTCTGGAGTACCTGCACAATTATGGGATTGTCCATCGAGACCTCAAACCGGACAAGTAAGTGCCTGCTTCCTGTAATTCAGGGGAGACGCACTCCTCTTTTTAACCTCTGCAGGGCTTAGGTCGGCCAGGGTGTCCTCTGGTCACTGCGCACCAGCGACCCCTATGGTCTGGCCGGGTTTGTCTGTAAGCTGCCCAGAGCTGTGTTGTACTCCGACGCTGTAGCTCTGAGGCGGCTGCACGGTGAGTCTGCAGAGTGAAAAGAAGCAGAGGACAGCGTGTGTTATTATTATTATTATTATTATTATTATTATTATTATTATTATTATTATTATTATTTGTTTATTTAGCAGACGCCTTTATCCAAGGCGACTTACAGAGACTAGCGTGTGAGAACTATGCATCAGCTGCAGA